>NC_053159.1:93882945-93892945 GCF_016835505.1 Polypterus senegalus
AAACTGGGCCAAGAAATATCTGAAGACAGATTTTTTCAAAGGTTTTATGGACCGATGAGATGAGAGTGACTCTGGATGGACCTGTGGATCAGTAATGGGCACAGAGCTCCACTCCAACGTGGAGGTGGGGTACTGGTATGAGCTGGTATTTTTAAAGATGAGCTAGTTGGACCTTTTGCATTGAAGATGAACTCAAAATCAACTCCCAAACCTACTGCCAGTTTTTCGAAGACACTTTCTTCAAACAGTAATACAGGAAAAGACCATGATTTTTATGCAGGCCAATGCTCCATCACTTGCATCGAAGTTCTCCACTGCGTGGCCAGCCAGTAAAGGCCTTAAAGATGAAGGAATAATGACATGGCCCCCTTCCTCATCTGACCTAAACCCTATCGAGAACTTGTGGGCACTTCTTAAACGCTAGATTTACGGGGAAGAAAAACAATACACCTCTCTGAAGAGTGTCTGGGAGGCTGTAGTCACTGCTCCACAAAAAGCTGATCGTCAACAGATTAAGAAACTGACAGACTCCATGAATGGAAAGGCTTATGACTGTTATTGGAAAGAAGGGTGGCTATATTGGTCATTGATTGATTGATTTATTTTTTTTGAAATGTCAGAGATGTTTATTTGTAAATTTTGAGGTGTTTGTTTATTATTCTCACTATAACAGATGAAAATAAACAAGTGAGATGGGAAAATTTTCATTTTTCCTTTAGTTGCATAATAAATCTGCACACTAATAGTTGCCTAATAATTGTGCACATATGTATTCCCCTGATGATGTTCACACTCACATTTCCGTTGTGAAACATTCAGGTTTCAGGTTTATTAACATTTTGGATTGACTGATAGCACTGTGTTTGTTCCATATTAAAATTAATCCTCAAAAATACAACTTGCCTAATAATTCTGCACTCCCTGTATAAATATATATATACACATATACATATATAGCAAAATACCCACGCTTTGCAGCGGAGAAGTAGTGTGTTAAAGAAGTAATGAAAAAGAAAAGGAAACATTTTAATAATAATGTAACATGATTGACACTGTAATTGTTTTGTCATTGTCATGAGTGTTGCTGGCATATATATATATATATATATATATATATATATATATATACACACACATACATATCTACATATATACACACACACACATATACATACACATCTATCTATCTATCTATACTAATAAAAGGTCACTCACTCACTCACTCACTGACTCATCACTAATTCTCCAACTCTCCGTGTGGGTGGAAAGCTGAAATTTGGCAGGCTCATTCCTTACAGTTTCCTTACAAAAGTTGGTCAGGTTTTATATATTCACAAAATCAATGTATTTGCCTGTTTGGCACCCCATAGTATATATTTGTGTGTATATATGTACACATATATATACAGAATATATATATATACATACATACATACATACATACAGTGGAACCTTGGTATATGTCCTTAATTTGTTCCAGACCCTTTGACTTATACCAAACAGGACGTATACCAAACAAATTTTTCCCATAAGAAATAATGGGAAAATGATTAATCCGTTCCCATGAAAAAAAAAATCCTATTGCTATTGGCATATTATACATTGATGGGGTTGTATAAAATAATTTAAACACTGCTTAATACTAAAATACATAAATACAAAAGCAATTAGATGAAATAAATGAAAATTTTACCTCACTTTACTTTTTAATAACATCTTTGTTTTTCACAATCGTATAGATACCGTCGTTCTCGGCAAACAGCAACAGCCTTGTCCCGGAAACACATGCCACCTTCATACTTTTCAACAATCAATTCAAATTTACATGAAAAAAAACACAATCGCGTTGTGACAATGCAGGTTTGCTGTATGCTCCCATCTGCTGCCGGGGAGCCCTTGAACCCTACACCGTCGGTAATGTGCCTCACTGCTAACCTCATCGGCAAAGCAAGGGGATGGTGAAAAAGTGCAAAGTGCTTTTATTAAAACAATTAACAAAACAAGGTGTTCAAATTAAAGTGCAGTCTCCAAAGTTCCAGTAAATAATCCATAATATCAGAAGTGAAACGTGGAGGTTAAAAACAATAGAAAAAAGTCTTCTTAAAAACAATGAAGTTAAAATACAGCAGGAAACATTCTTTAAATAAATAAAACAAGAAGAAGCCCGGTGCCTTTTTTCCTGGTGGCCCCCCCTGCTTCTTTCTTTTTACTCCCCTTCAAGCCAACTTGCGCTTCTGTTTATCTAGATAAGCAGCCCTCTCTCTCTCACTCACTCACCCTCTCGTCCGTTCTTTCTTTTTACTGCCCTTCTAGCTGACTCGTGCTTCTGTTTATCAAGATAAGCAGCCCCAGGAACAATCATGAATGCGGACGGTCCCTCACAAGTGCACTTTGGTGAGAAACGCCCACATTGCGAATCGCCCTGACAACCTTCAGCCACATAACCACCACGCCCCCTCACCAAGCTGCAAGCGCGGTGATTATTTATTTTAAAGCTGGACTTTGACAGGAGCTGTGGACCCGCTATATCACACACGTGAAAGAGTTTTAGCGCGGGTTGTTCACTGAATGCTAGCAACTGGCGCACTAACACTCGTGGGCAGTCGTGGCTTTGTCTCGAAAGAGGTAAACAAGGTTAGCACGCGAGTCATATTCCAAACAAAGGTCGTATACCAAGCAAAATTTTTCGTGTCCAAACAGGACGTATACCAAGTTGGACTTATTTCAAAGCAGACGTATACCAAAGTACCACTGTGTGTGTGTGTGTGTATATATATATATGTATGTATGTATATGTATATATATGTATGTATGTATATGTATGTATGTATATTTGCCAGCAACACTAATGACAATGACAAAACAATTACATTGTCAAACATGTTACGTTATTAAAATGTTTCCTTTTCTTTTTACTTCTCCGCTGCCAAGCGCGGGTATTTTGATATATATATATATATATATATATATATATATATATATATATATATAGTCCCTGACAAAAGTCTTGTTGCTTCTCTATTTTGCAGAAACTCCTGCTATTAACCTGAATTTTAATTAATCAACTGGTGTTAGAAATAGCTCATATGAAAAGCTAAAGCCCTCCCAAATGATGTTTAATGCACTGAAATAAATTAGTTTCACTAAAAAAAGGTTTATCATTTAATCAAGACAGAAAGGTCAAATTTGGGCAAGACAAAAGTTTTGTCACCTATACAGAAAATGAACTTTACTGCAAATCCAAAAATATGTCAGCAAATTAAGTAGTGGTGCTGTGAGATTCAAATTTAATATCTTGTATGACTTCCATGAGCTTGAAGGACAGCATCCATGCAATTTGGCAAGGATCCATACAATTTATTGATGAAGTCATCAGGAATAGCAAAGAAAACAGTCTTGCATGCCTCCCAGAGTTCATCAATATTCTTTGGTTTCGTCTTCCATGCTTCCTCTTTCATCCTACCCCAGATATGCTCAATGATGTTCATGTCTGGTGACTGGGCTGACCAATCCTGAAGCATCTTGATCTTCTTCGCTTTAAGGAACTTTGATGTGGAGATGGAAGTATGCGATGGAGCACCATCCTGCTGCAGAATTTGGCCTTTTTTATGGTTGGGAATATAAGAGGTAGCTAAGATTTCTTGGTATTTTAGACTATTGATGTTGCCTTCCACCCTGCAGATCCCTCGCATACCCCCATACTGGATGTAACCCCAGACCATGATTTTGCCTCCACCAAACTTCACTGTTTTCTGGGTAAATCGCGGCTCCATGCGGGTTCCAGTAGGTCTCCTGCAATATTTGCAGTGACTGTGGTGTAATTCAACAGAAGATTCATCTGAAAAATCCACCTTCTGCTACTTTTCCAGCGTCCATCCTTTTAGCAGGCTGTGGGCCTTGGCAAATGCCACACGGTTTTTCAATTGTCTTTTGTTTAGTGCTGGCTTATGGGCACTGATTCGACCATGGAGGCCATTTCGAGACAGAATCCGACAAACTGTTCTGGTTGACACAGGGACTTCAGGTGACCAGGACTCGTGGAGCTCTGCTGCAGTGGAAAATGGGCTGGCCTTGGATTTTCGAGCCAACAAACGGTCCTCTCGAGCAGTTGTCTTGCGGGTCTTCCTGACCTGGGCTTGTCAAAAACGTCTCCAGTCTCTTCAAATCTTTTTTTTATCCTCTGAACTTGACGCTGAGACACATTGAAGGTGTTTGCCACATCAGCAGTGGATTTGGTCTTCAGCCTCTTGATAATCAATACTTTAGTCTGAGGGTGAATCTTAGGCATGTTTGCAGAGGTCTAGTTGCAGTTGATGTGAAGGTCTAGTGTACTGGGGTTCTTTTATACACACCTGAGACCTAATTGATCCATTATTAGTCACAGGTGAAGCTCATATGACAAGGCGACAACACTTATGTCTTGCCAAAAATTGACTCAATGGGCTTTACCAAGCTGTGAATATTAGAATACTTTTTTGTCAGTTTCGTTTTGCACTGAAACATTATTACAAAAGCTGATGGGATTGAAATGACCCATTTCTTGTAACAAAATCTTGATTAGAAATATATTATAATATATATTATATTATAATATAAAATCATCGAACACAAAAATATAATGTGCACTTTTAGAGACTACTATAAATCCCTATATACTACTGAGTTTAAAGAAGACAATATACAATCTAATGCATTTCTGGATAAATTACAGATACCACAAATTGACGCTATTAGTGTGGAGGAGCTCGATAAACCTCTGTCATTATCAGAATTACTGGATGCTATAAAGTCACCCAAGGTGGAAAAGCAGCAGGCCCTGATGGCTACCCTGCAGAGTTTTACAAGAAATTCTCCGCTCAGCTAGCTCCCTCCTATTAGCAACATTTACAGAAGCCAGAGATAACCAATCTCTTCCACAAACCTTTCGCCAAGCACTAATCACTGTCTTTCCAAAACAAAATAAGGACTTATTACAATGTGCATCATACAGACCAATTTCACTTCTGAATAACGACGTTAAAATACTCTCTAAAATCATAGCTAGAAGGATGGAGAAAGTGCTCCCTCAATAATATCACAAGACCAAACTGGATTTATTAGGGGCCGACACTTATCTTCAAATCTTCGACGCCTGTTTAATGTAATATACTCACCAACTAAATCAAACACCCCAGAAATATTATTATCATTGGATGCAGAAAAGCATTCGACATGATTGAATGGAAATACCTTTTACTATTTTGGAGAAGTTTGGGTTTGGCCCAACATTTGTGCATGGATTAAATTACTGTATACTAACCCAGAAGCTTCAGTTTGCATCAATAACATTTGCTCAGACTACTTTAAACTAGAACGTGGCACAAGACAAGGATGCCCTTTGTCACCACTGCTGTTTGCAATTGCCATTGAACCACTGGCAATACATTGTCGAAATACTGATCAGATAAAGGGGATTAGCAGAGAAGGACTGGAACAGAAAATCTCATTATATGCAGATGACATGGTACTGTATATATCGGACCCAGAAAATTCTGTGCCTGCAGTCTTAGCAGCACTCACAGAATTTCAAAAGCTCTCTGGTCTCAGAATTAATCTGAATAAAAGTGTACTCTTTCCGTGAATTCGCAAGCATATAATATTAGATTAGACACCCTTCCTTTTATCATTGCAGAACAGTTTAAATACCTCGGGGTAAACATCACAAGTAAACATAAAGCTCTTTATCAACAAAATTTCGTCGCCTGTATGGAAAAAATTAAACAAGACTTGCATAGATGGTCAACCCTTCATCTCACACTAGCTGGAAGAATTAACACTGTTAAGATGAATATTCTTCCTAAGCTCCTTTTTATTTCAAAACATACCAATATACATTAATAAATCGTTCTTTAAGCAATTAGATTCAACAATAACCTCATTTATTTGGAATTCTAAACATCCACGCATCAAAAGAGCGACCCTACAAAGACAAAAGGCAGAAGGCGGCATGGCTCTACCTAACTTCCAGTTTTATTACTGGGCGCAAATATACAGTCGATAAGAACCTGGACACAAATAGAAGAACATACACAGGCATGGACCGCAATAGAAGTAAAATCCTGCAGTACTTCTTTGTATTCCTTGCTTTGTGCTCCAATAAACACACGCTATCGGCAATACACTAATAACCCAATTGTGCTCCACTCACTTAGAATCTGGAACCAATGTAGAAAGCATTTTAAGACGGAGAAGCTTCTTTCTGTGGCACCCTGCAAAAGAACCACCTCTTTCAACCCTCACAAACATATGCAGTTTTTAATATCTGGAAAAATTTGGAATTAACTTGCTTAGAGATCTTTATATAGACAACGCCTTTGCATCCTATGAACAATTACATTCCAAATTTAACATTCCAGCTACAAATTTCTTTCACTATCTTCAAATCAGGAACTTTGTTAAACAGAACCTTCCAGATTTTCCTCATCTTGCACCCTCATCCACGCTGGAAAAATTATTGCTCAATTTCAAGGAGTTAGACTCCATCTCTACAATATATAAAATCCTTTTACAATCCCTTCCTTTCAAAGATCCAAGAGGACACTGGGAAAATGACCTCTCAATTAATATATCAGAAAAGGAGTGGAAAGTAGCAATGCAGAGAATTCACTCACGCTCCATATGCAAAGCATACAATTATACAACTCAAAATTATATATCGAGCACATCTGTCTCACTAAAACTCTCCAAAATGTTTCCAGGGCATGATCCAACCTGCGAACGTTGCAACCAAGCCCCAGCCTCACTAGGTCACATGTTCTGGGCCTGCTCCAAATTAACATTATTCTGGACAAAAATTTTTAATTACCTCTCAGACAGTCTTGGACTCACAATCCCTCCTAACCCATTAACAGCTGTGTTTGGGGTTCTTCCAGAGGGTCTTAAAGTGGAGAAAGACAAACAAACTGTGATTGCATTCACTACACTGTTGGCACGCAGACTTATTCTGATAAACTGGAAGAACCCAAACTCTCCTCTTTAAGTCAGTGGGAAACTGATGTGTTATATTATTTAAAATTGGAAAAATCAAATACTCAGTTAGAGGATCTGTGCAGACTTTTTCAAAACATGGCAGGATCTAATCAGTAATATTTTGAAATGATTTTATAAAGCACAGAGAATTTGTTGATTTAGGTATTTTTAAAAGCCTTAAATTTTACACCGCTTGGCTTGCTCTCTCTCTCAAGGGTGGGGATCGATCTGTTCTTAGCATAATTCTTTTTTTTTTGTAAAAACTTGATTGCTATGTATTGATTGTAATAAAATTAATAAATAAAAAAAAAAAAAAAAAAGAAATATATTTTAGCGGCACTTCAGGTCAATTTGTACACAAGCGACAAGACTTTTGTCAGGGACTGTATATATATATATATATATATATATATATATATATATATATATATATATATATACTGCTCAAAAGAATTAAAGGAACATTTTTAATCAGAGTATAGCATAAAGTCAATGAAACTTATGGGATATTAATCTGGTCAGTTAAATAGCAGAGGGGGTTGTTAATCAATTTCAGCTGCTGTGGTGTTAATGAAATTAACAACAGATGCACTAGAGGGGCAACAATGAGATGACCCCCAAAACAGGAATGGTTTAACAGGTGGAGGCCACTGACATTTTTCCCTCCTCATCTTTTCTGACTGTTTCTTCACTAGTTTTGCATTTGGCTACAGTCAGTGTCACTACTGGTAGCATAAGGCGATACCTGGACCCTACAGAGGTTGCACAGGTAGTCCAACTTCTCCAGGATGGCACATCAATATGTGTCATTGCCAGAAGGTTTGCTGTGTCTCCCTGCACAGTCTCAAGGGCATGGAGGAGATTCTAGGAGACAAGCAGTTACTCTAGGAGAGCTGGAGAGGGCCATAGAAGGTCCATAACCCATCAGCAGGACCAGTATCTGCTCCTTTGGGCAAGGAGGAACAGGATGAGCACTGCCAGAGCCCTACAAAATTACCTCCAGCAGGCCACTGGTGTGAATGTCTCTGACCAAACAACCAGAAAGACTTCATGAGGGTGACCCAAGGGCCCCATGTCCTCTAATGGGCCCTGAGCCCACTGCCCAGCAGCATGCAGCTCGATTGGCATTCGCCATAGAATACCAGAATTGGCAGATGCACCACTGGTGCCCTGTGCTTTTTACAGATGAGAGCAGGTTCACCCTGAGCACGTGACAGAAGTGAAAGGGTCTGGAGAAGCCATGGAGAACATTATGCTGCCTGTAACATCATTCAGCATGAGCAGTTTGGTGGTGGGTTAATGATTGTCTGGGGAGGCATATCCATGGAGGGTCACACAGACCGCTACAGGCTTGACAAAGGCACCTTGGCTGCCATTAGGTATCAGGATGAAATCCTTGGACCCATTGTCAGACCCTATGCTGGTACAGTGGCTCCTGGTGCACGACAATTCCTGGCCTCATGTGGTGAGGCCTCATGTATGTATGTATGTATGTATGTATGTGTGTATATATATATATATATATGTATGTATATATATGTATGTATGTGTTGTGGAGGATGGCCGGCTGTTTATCCCGGCCAATACCCCCAAGCCGCCAGGTGGAGCCCTCCTTGCAGCATGGAGGTCCCCAGAAGACCAGCAGGGCATCATGGACAATGGAGTTTTTATGCACCGCCCTGCTGGATGCCATGGGGGCCACGAGAGGGAGCTGCAGGGAGGACCGAAGAGTTCTTCATGCCCTATGACCCAGAAGTTCGTCATAGGAAGAACGACGGGCTTCCGGGGTGAGAAAAAACATTATTTACCCTGACCCGGAAGGAATAAGGACTTGTGGACTGTTGGGAAGGAACACCTCCGGGTCAGGGAATATAAAAGGACTGTGGGAGCTCCCAGACGGGGAGCTGAGTTGGGAGGCAGGGTGGCTAAGCGTCTGGGAGTGGAGGATTGTTTATTATTGTGGTTTATTGTTATTGGAGAATTGTGGAGAGGAGCGTGCTTTGTGCACTGTATTATTATAATAAATATCATCTTTGGACTTTTATCTGGTGTCTGACGTATAGTCTGAGGGTACAAGGGTGCGAGAAAACCCTAATCTATTACAGTTGGCGTAGCCGGCAGGATTCTCTGGCCGTCAGTTTGGCAGAGGACCTGAATTCAAAAAAAAAAATATATACTGTGGACAGAATACCCCAAGAAGGCAGCGTCAAGACACGCAGAAAAATCGCCACTAACCCTATCTAAGTCCGTAATGGGGAAGAAGAAGACCAAGCAGAGCGCCAGCAACAGCGGAGGTCTAACGCTCGACATTGCCTGCGCTCAAGACGAGCCGTGGAGCAGCTACGAGTTTCGGGAGAGATTTCCGGAGGAAGACGTCTCCGATGAGGTATGTGCTGGGAAGGCAAACGAGCAACCCGAAGGACTTCCGCATTACGGGTGCCGGCAAGGGACACGTGACCTACCACGAAGGATTCCAGGAAGGTGAAGTTCCATTTTCAGCTGTTTGTGGCTTCGCCCAAGAAAAGACGGACTTGGTTTTTCCGAAAGGGGAAAAGGGAGACGAGCGAAGCACCGCTCTCCCTACAAAAAAGTAAGGAGGTCCGGGAAATGACTGATCGGTCCGTCGACAAATTGATGCAGACTGATCGCAGTCAGCCAAAAGCGGCACCGCGGTCCTCCGAAAAGAACTCCAAATCCCAGGCTCCCTTGCGGGACCTGTCGGAGCACGTGCCAGGAGCGGCCGTGTTTATTGGCTCCCAGCCGGAGGGTAAGGCTAATGATGGCTTGAGCATGCCTCCGGTTGTATTGAATAAATTTTTGGACGTGCACGAGCTGGAGAAGTTGCTTCAGCCCGTGCACAGTTTTTGACAGGTGGTGCAAACAATCCAGACGATCGTTGCAGACTTGAGAGGAGCGCCTGAAAAGCCTATGAACAAATTAAATGAGTACCTGCGGCGATTGTCTCGGGAGCCTCCTGTCTTAATTGATTTGG